>NW_021940604.1:5737902-5747938 GCF_001715985.3 Manacus vitellinus | reverse complement strand
CTAACTAGGACACTCTTTAAGAGCTATGCTCTGGTGTAAGGGCAGGTAGATGAGTCCTCATCTGGGCCAGACAGGCAGAAACAAACAGTAATGCAAAACTGAGAGGCAGTTTCAGAGCATTCCTGTCAGGCTGGTACATGGTTTCACACACCAATTTCCTTTCCTGTCTTACCATCCTGTTTACTGCATTTTATAAATTCAGCTTTGGCTGCATGACCCAGATCAGCAGGCCTGCCAACAATCACGTTGCATTTTGTTAACTGTTTATGACTTCTGGACAGTGTGCTGCTGTGATTGTCAGACTCTTTCACTTAAACATATGGCACGTGGAGACACAAACTACTCCAGCATGCAGATTTACATGATAGATTTTTACGTACCAATTGCAGATGCTCTTTGTGGCTGCTGAGATTGGTGTGGTCCAATCCTGGAAGCAGAGAAAATCCTCTACTCTGAGAAGCACCTGGCATGCTGGGTTTCTTTTGCTTAATTAGGAAAGCCAAAGATGCTGTCAGACTTTTCTCAATCTGATAGAAATGCTACCAAGCGTGTATCATGTTGGAGAGACAAGAATGACAGTAAAAGCTTGGTGGGAGTAAGAAGTATTGTGAGGCTAACTGAGAAGAACTATTTCATTTGTATCAGGAATGAGGAGGAAGTTAGAGATGTATGAGTTCTGCCTGATTAAGGCCCTCACATAGTGAAGTTTGTAACATATTTGTTAATACATCATACATAAGTGGGACATTTTCTGAGGTGCTTCCTGCATATGAGACTTTCTGAGATAACTTCAAGACCAAATCACCACAAGAAAACATAAAACTGTTGAATATTAAAGCTAATATTCAAATAAGCAAATGGGTAACATAAACCCCCCCAAACACTTGCGAACATTCCTCCAAAGATGAACGACACATCTATGTGCTACAGGATGGACATGAAGAGTGCACCTAATTTCCTCTCTTCCTGTAAGTTGATTCTTCTTTAGTTTTGCATCTGAATCAGAGTAAAAGATTTTAAGAGATTTTACATGAGTTTTTTGCCACAAAAATTTGAATTGACATCCAACATTGACATGGCCTGATGAGAAGGAACTGGATAATGATCATTGTCCCCTTCTTTTGATGAGGCAAAACACAGCACAAACTTGAGGGAGGGAAAACCTGGAGGAGAAATGGGTTCTAATTTTGTAGAGGCATATTGCACTCCTCAGTCTTTCCAGTCTCTAGACTTGCTGGATTTGAAAAGATGCAAGACATACAGTAATAAAACTATCCAACTTCACTGACCTCTTTAATGTGGAAGAGTTCATCATGAATCTTGAAGTAGAGCATCTGAGCAGCTGTTACACTTCAGCAACTGCTGCTTTCATTTGTAATAGTGTCTCATAGTGCTAAACCTCAGTGTAGTGTGTTGGCATGAGGAACATTAGTTTCAGATCCACTGTGAGCTAGGTCGTGGGAAACATCTGAAACTTCTTGGCATTTTAAGCTTCTGAAGTGCTGTGATCCACCAGGATGTGTTGTCATACAGAAAGAATTATGTATGTAAATGGTCACCACTTACACTACTTTCCTCCATTTTCCTTGGCCTCTTGAATTACCTTCAGTCCTAACACTCTCTCCTTTCCTCATATCACTCGTTTACTCCTGCATGTTTCTCTCAATTTCTTTAAAAAATGCATTAAAACGAGTGGAGTTTTATTTCCAAATGTGACTGCAAAGAACTATGCCTGTCTAAATTTACCTCTTCACAGTCAGCTTGTCTCCTGCCATCCATCCCATGCAAGTGCAGTGTTATCCTATTGTCCCACTTTGCTCCCAATTTTGGAACAAGCTAATCTTGTTCATGAGTGTTATTTCTCTTGTGAAGTTAGTGGACTGGAGTAGAAATTGACTCAGTACATTGATAGAAGTGGAATGGACTGGAAAAGAAGAAATTAGTGAATAACAAATGCTAAGGTGCCCAACTGTTCTAAGTACATTTCATAGTTGAAGAGCCTCAAGCTAAGTATGGACCAGAATTCCAATTGTGAATAATCTTTAATTGTAGGAAAGACCAAATATAAATCAAGACTTTTTTATCTGCTCTTTTCTAGAAATATATCAAATCCACTCAATGAAACAACAAATGCACATAAACCATCTGTAGCTTCTGTCATGGGACTGTAGCAAACTGTAATTGAAAACTTCTCAGGATCCTCTTACCTGGTAGTTAACTAGGAGTGAGATATGCACAAAACATTTGACTAGGCATTTTTAAATTTCTTTTACCAGGAACACTTTTATAAAGTCCAGTCTGGCTCTGGATGAACAGAAACTGTTTGGAAACAGCTGCTTGTTAGTGAGCCAAACCAAACCTGGGCACTGTGGGCTTGCTGGTGTGACATGACTATTTTCACTGAAAGCTCACTAGGATGCTATGTCAGACAAATGCACTCCTAGAATACAGGTGGCAGGAAAGGCTTGGCCATATGGAGAAACATTGCTGTTACTGTCACTGCCAAAGCTGTAGTAGATGCCCCACAAAACAGAAAGAGAATTTACTACAGCCTAATGGGCTTGTTAACTCTGTTGGACATAACATAATGAAAGCAAAAATATTTTCCTTCATTAGAAAAGAAGAAAGAGTGGTGTTAACTAAATGGGGGTCAGTAGTAAATGAATGGTGCAGTTATGTAGGAAAGGAGCTATAGGAAGGCCTTATCAGTATTGTAGTCATGATAAAGTTACTACTTGCCACTCTATCCCCTCTATCTTCTCTGAACATATCACCAGTGAGATCATGCCTATTGTCACTCTTTCCATGAGTTATGTGATTCTTTCACTTTTGAACTGGGCTCTGGCCTATGATGCCCTCTGTGTCACTCACAGTTACACAGTAACTGAGTGATTTGTATCCACAGGTACAACAATGAAGCTGGTGACCTCCCAGCTTTTCAATTCTACCCCCAATCAAAGTGGGATTTATTTCCTGATAGGAGTGTAAAATTTAAAGAAAATGGAGTTTAAGGCTTCAGATAGTTGCTGGGCATCATCCTGTCTAAACTTAACTGCACACCAAAGATAGCCCAGATAGGCAGAGACACCCCAGACATCCCTCACACGATACCACTGCACAACAATGAACTTTCATCAGAGGGAGAAAGTCCATTTTTAAACCTTTCAGAATATGTGGCAGGACTTTCCTGCTCAGCCAAAGCTGTCTAGGGACCTGAAGCAAAGTTGGGATAAAATTCCCCAGTGCCCTTGACTCTGCCATTTCCTTGTGCCTCCACTGGTGCCCTGAGGGGAGGTGGTTTGCCAGGAGGAGGTGAGAATGCCCCAGGTGTACCTCTCCATGTACCTGTGATGAGTTTTCAGATTGATAGATGTAACTAGCTAAATTGCTGCTTGGGACCCAGACTATGTGTGTTAGCTTAGCCCAAGTTAGCTGCAGTTCTTCCAAAGAAATGTGTTCGCTGGTGCTATGACTAAGTTGCTGATGAGCCATGTGGTCACAGATAAAAATGATGTGAGCTTTTATACCAGTTGCACCTGTGGCATCTCAATAGGTCATCTAGACTGAAACCACTACACCTAAACTACCCTTGAAAGACATTTGTGCAGCCTGATCTTAAGAGCCACCAGAAGTGAAGATTTCACATCCCCTTCAGCAATTGATTTCTCTGCTAATCTCTCTCTACTGGTTCCCTAAGGTATTTTAAAATGCTTAATCTAAATCCTTAAGCCAATAATAGCCACAAGGAGAAGATCCAAAAATAGCACCGGCAATGGGTGTTAATACCAGTTCAGAAACCTTAAGCTCTAGATAGTCTGTATACAACTGTTCAATGGCCACACCAGTCTGGGCTGGTACCAAGCAGCAACCTGTAGGTAAAGTTATGCCATGGCTTTTCAAAGTACAGCTTCCCATCACTCCTATGTGTGCCTAGAAGCTTGTTGGGTGAGAGCATAGACAAAAAAAGTTATTTCCTCACAGCAGTCTACACATGAAGTGTCCAATTGTATTACAGTCCAAGGCAATGATAAAGGGATGACTTGGGCATATTCTGAGCCCTGCATCAAACAGCAGAAGGGAAAGACCAGGTGTCCTGAGGTGGGAATATTGCTTCTGGTGATTGAATTAATTCACCTAGAGCTCACTAGTATAGCTTCACAAGGCATTGTGTATGACTATGTGGATGGGGAGTTTTAGCCATGTCAATGTTTTCTGAATCAGCAACCAACGCAGTGGTTTAATCTAAGCAAAATAATTTCCTTGCTACAGACAAACAAACCCCAAATTTGATTAGAATTAAATAGGTGAAGTCACAGCTCCTTTCTTCACCTCCGTGGCATTTTCCTGTATTTCCCATAGAGCGAATTAAGTGCGGTTCCTCTCCCAGGCATTTCTGGGCTGGCAGTCATGCAAGAGGCTTTCCTGTGCTTTGCAAAGCTTCTCTCTTCCACCTAGTTGAGACTGTAAGGAAAACAGACTGCCTCAAAATAGACTTCTACTTTTCACTCTGCCCAAAACCACTGCTGGTTGGGAAGGTGGCATTTCCCCCACCCAACCTAAGAATGGCTTTCAGAGGACTCTGCCTTTGCAGTGATTTGGATTCAGCTTGGTTGAAGCACAGCACAGTGCTTCAACAATATTTAATTCTTTCTTGCTATTCTCTCTAGCTTTGATTCATTGCAGAGTAATTTTGGAAGCTTAATCTAGTTTCATCAGGCATGACTGGAGCTAGAAAACAGGGCAAGTTATCAGAAGATACAGAAGGAAGATAACTAAAGGAAGTTTCATTTGGCACAAATTATCAGGAAATCCTCCCAAAATCAAGCCGTCAAGGAAATGATGGAAGTACATGATTTCACTAAAAATGAACCCACACGTATACCACAACATACACAAACACAAATACGCAGCCTCTTTCCACCCTCTGAAAGTCAGTTTGCTTTTTTTTTTCTGGGGCTACTAGAAATACTTTAATGTATCTTGGCTCCAGCTCAATCCTCTGCAATTGCTGGCAGTCATTTTATATCATACCTATCATAAGTTCCACTGTCACACAAGTTTATGCTTAGGTTTTTACTATACCGGGAACCAAACTCAGCTGTCTGGAGCAGTTTGGGGTCTGGACCCAGGTCTGAGGGCAGCAGCTGGAACATCTGCCTCAAACAGGTCTTTATCATTTACTCCCTGTGCCGTGGAGTCCCTGGCAGCTGCCTCTGGAGGACGGCTGTGCTCCCCAGGAATAGCTTATGCTGCCAGCAGCTTTGCAGCAAAAGCAAAGGCAGCCCACACCTGGGGACCAACAGCAGCAGCACTTGGGGAAGCTGGGGTGTAAGGTGGCAATTACCAGCAATAAGTTTGTAACAAGATTGCCTGTGGGCATTGAAACTGCTTAAAGTTTCTCCAGCCCTCAGAGGGCTGAAGTGTCCCCAGTCCTCCTCACAGAAGCCAAGGTCACCTTGTAGGACGTGTGCTGTGGGGATCAGGCCCGACAGGCTCTGACTCCATCTACAGTTTGTCTGGAAGTGTATAACTTCTGGCACACCTCAATGCATCTAATTGTTGTCACTATTAGAGCACAAGGACAAATTGCTGACAGAGGGCTGCGTAAAAAGGCACTTGGGTGCAATAGCTGTGGCAGTATTTCAAACAGCTTCCTATTGTACATCTCCAAGAGAGATGCAAGCATGTGTGCTTTATAATTGTGCAACCATATCACTGAATATGGATAGAGCTTACAAGTGCTGTGTAACGTGTTGACAACTCTGCACACATAAATATGTATTTTTTTTCAGGCACCACCCAGGCAAAGAGAAAAACAAAGTTTTTATTTTAATCTCTTTTGCAATATCTGAGCTAACTGCTACAAGATTATAAAGAAAAGTGGGAGTCCTAATGATTTAACCAGCAATTCAAGACAAAGCACCTCAGATCTGTTCAGCTCCCTAAAACATTGCTATCTATTGCTCAGATCATACCAATTATTCCTTTTTTTCCCCTTTCTTTCTTTCTTTCTTAACAGCTACTAGCTCTTGAACTCCCTGGTTTGTTCTCTACTTCTTTTGGGTGACTTCTCAAAATTCAGATCATTCCACAGTAAAAGATTTAACTGTCCTTTATACCAGGATTCCTCTTTCTTTTTGACATCAAGACTTCTCTCTTTGATAACTTCAAATGTTTCTCCCTCTCTGCAGTGAGTACTTAATTCTCACCAATGGTTTTGCTTTTCTATCAAACATAGCAGTAGCACCCTGAATGTTGTTTATCTGCTTTGACCATTTGGTGATTTCTTTATCTTTTTTTTTCCCCAAACTTTTCATTAAATTTATATAAACAACACCACTATTTGTTCAACATTGTTGTGAGGGTTTTTTTTTCCTAATTATGTAAAAATACTCTTGCTTTTTAAACTCAATTAAAGCTTCCTTTATCTGTTAGCAGAGCTGCACAACAGAGGTTTTAATCCTGTGCACTGTTTTCACTGACTGTGAAACAAATAAAAGCCAAGCTTTTGCATTTCATAACCTTGAAGTTCTCTGAGTAGTTTCACCTCCAGGGCTGGGTAACTGAATGTTTTCAAGCAGCTTAGAGAGAAAAATGGGGAGAGGGGAGGAGAAGATGGCAGTAAACAAGAATATGATTTCAGATTTTCGTGATTTAGACTAAACTTAATAGCAGCAGCAGACAAACAAGAAAGAGAGAGAGACTGCATATATATGATGGGATAGTTTTATAATTTAAAATACATATTGTATTAGACTTTCAACATAAAAGGGCTAATATATTTCTCGTAACATCCCACATTTTGTTATTGCTTTTCACCCCATACCAGCAGAAATGATATTTGAGTGCTGACAGATTGAAGGGAACATGCAGAGATCATGTTATCAGTTGCTGGGGCATAGCTGCAAATGTGGTATAATGAGGCAACTGTGCTAATAGTGCTCTGCATTGCTACACAGCAATTTCAAGATAGACCTGGGAGTTTTACTGGAAAAGCAAATGTACTAGACTGGAGATAGTGACTCATGAGTAGTTATGAGCTGTGCAGCACTGCTAGGATCATGGGGCAGGAAGAATGTAATTGCTCACACTAAATCATCACTGCCCCCTCGACACACCCAGGGCTTTTTTATTACCACAAGTGATCAAAGTTCCCTTGTTTTCCAAATATTCTGAGTCCCCCTGAGTTCACTGACTTTTCAGGCTGCCCTGATTCACCTACTCCATCAGTACCAAGTCAAAAAAGGTCTATCACACCTAGAAGTACCAGTACTGCTTCCTTTATTAGGCAAGTTTACCTTAAAGGCTGTTCCTTCAACAGTTGACCTTGTCTGATCTTGACTAGCTTGTGCTAGGATAGAATTGCATAAAAGGGCACACAGAATTCAATAGGAAACAGCTTTTCAGAAAAAATTGGGAGCTATTTACACCCTCTGTACAAAAACTCCAGCCCATATCCTATATGGAGAGCCCCTGATTTGATTTGAGACATACTTTTGAGTTTGTAGAAGAAAGGCTGTGAATTAAAAAAAAAATTAAAAATCAGACTTTATTATATACTGAAGCCAGGATACTCCTTAAATATTCTTTAAATATGTGCTAGGTGCTGCATGGAATGTAGGTATTCCTGGTGATATAACACCTGTGAGATACCGCTTCCTTGGTTGGAAAGAACTCATAACATGCCTGTGGTATTTATTGTCTCTGTTAAACAAAACCTCTTGACACTCATAATTTGAAATAATTCCTTTAGATTCCAAATCAATTTGTTAATGAGTGTCTTTGTGTATTAAAGTTGGCTGAGTGCGGGTGTATATTATTAATCTTGACTCTACAAAACATGCGATTTTTTTTTCTGCTTGTATTATGTGCCTACAGGATAGTGCAGTTAAAGATGCAATCTGCAAAATAACAATTTGCAAGAAGAAACTTTAAGCTGCACAAGGGCATGGGGCTCTATCTATGATTTTCAAACAAAAGCCTACTCTTCAAAAAGCTTGAGAAGAAAGTGTGGATGCTAGAAGAACAAACTGTTCATTATTCACCGCAATTTCAGATATACATACCGAAAATCATTGGCCAGTGAAATGTACCCTGTGTAGTCCAGAAGGCTTCCCTTAGTTATCTCTATCACATTTATGCACATGAATAGATTCACTTACAGCTTTGGGACAAGAAGGCTCTCTGAGGTTTACAAGATTTGCCTGGTATGCTTTGACCAGTCTCCTCTTTTCTTTATGAGTTCAGCACATCAAGACACAGAGAGAGACAAAGAACAGATTTTATAGTTGGAACTTACATACAGAAACCTGGCTTCTCATTTAACTGGCCTGGAAGATGATATCTGGTCACATACAGGATGGGTCAATCTCCCTCACCAAAGACATCGTAACTTTTTCCCTTTTTTAAGGGCCATAGTCCGTGACTTTTGATTGGAGGAGGAATGAGGTTTGGGAACCAATCTTATTTTCAGTAATGACCTTGGCAAAAAAGTAAAGGTGTGCTAATGTATTTTGTTGCTGGTATGAGGCTGAGGGGCATGGTGAACACAGATAAGGTTTAGATGATAACATAAAAAAAGCTGAAGACTTTGGTGGTCTGGCAAAAAGAAGCAGGGTGCCATTTAGAGTACAAAAACTGAGTAAATTTATTACATAGGAGTTTACTGGTTACAAATAACAGGGGAAGAAAAACCTCTGTGCACTAGAGGCTAACTGTGCACAGTTACTGTATGTGATATGATATAGCTATGGAGAGGCAAATGTTGTACAGGATGTCTTCACAGAGTATTTCTGATAAGAAAGTGAAAGCTATCAAACACATTGTGTCTGCTTTGCATGAATATGAGTCTAAACCAAATTTGTAAAGACTAGCTTGTAAGGTAACCAAGCTGGGTATGTACTGGATCAATTTGTGAAGTGCTTTACATAATGCTCCTGCCCATTACTTCAAGAAATGAACTCGGTGAGGAAAGAGACCCTTTCTGCACCATTTTTCTTTAACAGTACTGGTCTCACGTTTAATCAGAGGTCTTGGCTAGGTTCTTAATTTATTGATTGGCTGGGATATCCTTTTAAATAAACTAATAGTATTTGATTATACCAGCTGTGGCAAAACTACTATTTCTGCAGATATAGCTGCATACTTTTCACAACCTGGGATGGACTTTGTAATCAGTGGCACACAGTCTAGTTGTAGGCCTATCACTAGAGATTCCCACTGAGGTTCAATACTGAGCCCAGTATTGTTTAACTTATTCATCAATGATTTGGATGAAGGGACTGATGCATCCTCTGCGAGCTCACTGACGACACAAAGCTGGGAGGAGCAGCTGATACCCCAGAGGGCTGTGCAGCCTGTTAGAAGGACTTTGACAGGTTGGAGAGATGGGCAGAGAAGAACCATTTGAAGTTCAACAAAGGTAAATGCAGCATCCTGCACCTGGGGAAGAATAACCCCCTGCACCAGTACAGGTTGGAGACTGACCTGCTGGAAAGCAGCTCTGTAGAGAAAGACCTGGGGGTCCTCATGGAAAACAAGCTGTTCATGAGACAGCAGGGGTCAAGAGGGCCAATAGTATCCTGGGGTGCCTCAGAAAGAGTGTGGCCAGCAGGACAAGAAAGGTGATCCTACCTCTCTACTCAGCCCTAGTGAGGTCACTTTTGGTGTGCTGTCTCCAGTTCTGGGCTCCTTAGTACATGAGAGACAAGGAGCTCCTGCAGCGGGTTCAACAGAGGGCTACGAAGATGATTTAAGGGACTGGAGCATTTGTTTTATGAGGAAAGGCTGAGAAAGCTTGGACAGTTCAGACTTGGGAAAAGCTGGCTGAGAGGGGACCTCATCAATGTCTACTAGTAACTGAAGGCAGGGTGTCAAGGAGATGAAGCCTGGTTCTTGTCAGTGGTGACAAGCAATAGGACAAGAGGCAATGGGCAGAAACTGATGCACAGGAAGTACTGCCTGAACATGAGGAAGAATTTCTTTACTGTGCAGGTGACCATGCACTGACATAAATTGCCCAGAGAGGTTGTGGAGT
>NW_021940604.1:5708904-5736404 GCF_001715985.3 Manacus vitellinus | reverse complement strand
ACTACAGTCCAATTTAGCTAAACAGGAGGGTTTTGGAACTGTCTTGTTTAGCTCACCCGTGTACAGTGGTTGTCCTGAGATGCTATTTACCCTGAGAAGGCTGTGTCCCAGGATCTCAGAGCAGTGGTTTGCCTAGTCCCAGCAGCTGATGTGACCCTGGACACAAGGATGGAGGACAAACAGCAACTAATCCCACTGCTGTGCCTGTTGCTAGTGTCCTGACATCACATGGGAGGAAGAAATTAACACTGTTTAATGGAGCTGGGTGAGAGCTTCGGCTGTCTGGGAAGCAGAGGAACAAGGCCCTGGTATCAGAGAGCAGGCTTGGGAAAGACCAGAAGAGAAAGTTGCAAAAGGGAGTCTCCACCCATCTGAAGCAAACTTACAGCACTGCATTCTTGACCTTCCTCTCTTTTTAGCAAATACCTATGAAGCTCACTGACACCCTTATATGACATTTTTCTATCCCATGCCACCCTCACAGAGGGACAGTGTCCTACTGCTCCCAGGAAATCCACTCTATCTAGGGATGGAGGCTAGTGTAGGGATGCTGCTTTGTTAATATGGTGCCAGAGGATGGAAATTCACTTCCTCTCCTCCTCTTACTTATCCTCTCTAAAAAACTGCACACTGAAAATAAATTAAAAGGAACATGAAGACTGAGAAAAATCAATGACTCCAAATTAGCAAATATGGTTCTGAAGGTACTTAGACCTTAGATCAGTCTCTTTCTATGCATGCTTTGCAAAGCTGTTTTCACTTATGTCATGACAAGGAATCTAAAACTGCCGCCTTAGCAGCAGAAAAGGGCTTAGTGAAGCCAGAGTCATCTTTACATTCTTGCTGACAGTGAATCATTGCATTCAGCCAGATGAAATCCCCAAGTTCTGTAAAAGGAATCGTTCTTGTGCTTCAGACAAGGGAAAAAATGTCAGGCTGTTGTAGATTCAGGCATAATATTTTAACAGAGGGAACTGCATCAAATTTGTTAAAATCCTACTGACCTAGTCCTTAATTCTTCCCAGTAAATAAAACTGAATACAACCTTCCCACCCCTCCCCAAGGTAAAAAAATGATTCAGTTAACATTTTTAGCATGAATTTTTAATTCCTTCCTGTTTTCAGAAAAGCAGGCAAAGTTAGTGAATTTCTCCATGCCCTGTGGAAAATGCTGTCAGAGATTAAGTCTTGGGTTTTATTTTTTATTGTCTGGAATTACAGGTACTCAGTGATCTCACAGCCCAATGGGCTAAATGCTGTGAAGACACAACAGAGACTGCCCCTTGCTAAGGAGAGCTCATCTTCTCCACCTCATGAGCTGTGACTTTCTTACTCACAAGATACTGTAAAGGATTTCTAATATAAATAATGCATCATCCTATACTGAAATATAATCAGCAGAAATTAATTTGAATATTAATGCATGAGATGTGTATGTTCATGTCTATTAGCTGTCTACAGCTATCCAATTTTGCTGAGATCTCACTGGCCCATACATTCCCCTGCAACACAGAATGGAAGGACCATGAGGGTTGTATTACTGTGGTCAAACTGATCTTACATTAGATACATAACACCTGAGGAGTTATACTGGAGAACATTGAATCTGGGTACTATCCTCCATCCCGTCCCTCAGCACCTGCACTGTTTACACACACTGTGTCCATAACAAAATCCCTTCCAGACTGATGGAATTCACCAAGGTCACCATCACTACAAAGGAAAGATCAGAGTCACTTTGTGTGATGTTGGCTGAATGAATGATGGGTCCAACTGTGCTTACATCACTGTCCTTATACCAAAAAACCTCTATGCTACTGAAAGGCAGCTCCTCCTGGGAGCCCAACCTTCATTTTTTAGAGGACATATTATTCTAGCTGCAGAAAGAGAGTCAAACATGACTTGTTTATTTTGGTTGTGTGAAAAGTTTGATTTATATAAAAGCTATGAACAGAATACAACACAACTACTGAAAATAAAGATCCTGTTTTTAATATGGGTCTATGAATACCTCCTCCACAGACTTGCACAGCATCAGCCAGGAGTGGAAAAATCACCATGCCAGAGATTTTGTGTTAACTGTCCAGTCTGTTGCTTTCACATTCTTCACACAATCATAAAGCCTGTTACCTCCCCAAGGCCATAACTGTGATGTGGCCGGGTAGAATATCCTGAACAACAAAATGAAAACCCTACAGTAAAAAACAAAGCTAAGATTTGGGATTCATGACAATATATCTGGGGCAAAGTCATTCCACCTGTAGTTGTAATTATCCTCTGAAAAAGCAGCACAAATTCAGTCATCCAGAGGGAAAGCCTTTCAGAGTTCTAGCATTGCTAGTACAAAAGCCAAACAGTATTGCCTTTGAGACACAAAAATATCTACTTGTACAGAAAACAGGTTACCCCATGGCTGTAGATTGATTATGTAAAAGTAGCTATCAATGCTGCTAGCTAAATGCAGAAATAATACTCAGCTCCTGAAAGAAAAAGATTCGCTTTAAGTTTAACATGCCACTTAGTGAGATATTTTCTAATGATGCTGAATAAGCTGAGAACACAAATCTCACTTAATTTGTGGGTAGAGGTAAACCTAAACTGGGGTTTAGAGCCTGAGTCAATATTCTTCCCCTGTCTTCCCAGTCCTCCTAAATCAGCAAAGACAGGGACTATCAAGAACATATGGGATGCCAACCAGGACACAATCATCAAAACATGGGACATTCTGAGCACACAAGGCAGATGATCACTCAGAAGGATGTTGATGTCCTTATGCCTATTCATGTATCTACTTGAATCAAAGGAATGGAGAAGGAGGGGGAATGAGTATTAGTAAGCAGGGAGGGAGTCTAGGCATGATTAACAATAGGTGTGAGACAGGAAGAACTAGATTAAACTGATCCATATGCAAATGATCTGAGTCTGATTGAATCAAACCATGCACAGTTTAATGAGTATGGTAAGATGCCTTTATCTCTGCTTGGATGTGTTCTGAAAAGAAGGACTGCTTCAAGATAAAACACAGTTTAATAAGGAGGTTTTTCATTACAGGGTCGATCTGCATTTGCATTTCTCTCTCTGAGCCACACAGCTTTTCTCAACCTCCATTCCTTTTCAAGAGATTAGTTGGGTATGTATTGTTGACACACACCTTAGGGCATTGCATACTTAACATGTGTGTGTGTGAGTTTTAGCCTGGTCCTTCATGACCTGGATTAGATATTTCAAAATGAAGACTAAGTGGCAAACTCTTTTTTTTTTTTTTTTGCTTATCTACTGAGCACTCTTTGCCCTTCTGTTATTTTGAAGCTTTGTAAAATCTTTTTTGTATTCATACACTGATACAGAGAGAGAACTTAGCTTGAGTACTTATAGCATCATGGGCTAGACTCAGAACTGCAAAACGGCTGTGAGATGGTGATAACTCAGGCTTCTGTGGAGTTAATCTGATTTTATGCTACTGTAGCTGAGGTCTAGCCCTCTATTTCTAAGGTATATGTTGGTTTCTTCCAAGTGGCTCTCTTTTTACACTGAATAAAGTAGTTAGGCACTGCCTCAACTTCACCTGTTGTATGCTCTGCTTACTGTTACAGTGCAGGTGAAATAAAATAGAAGCAACCTTTTCCTCATTGTGTAAGCAATACAGTGGGAAATCTCCAGGGCTCTCAGGATGATCATAGGAAAGACAGCTGACAGAGGTACAGACCTCTGCTCAGACTCCAGCAGACATGGTATAGTGAGTACTAGTATTCTCACCCAGCTATGATTAAAGCTGTGGTTGGCAAAAGCCCTGATTCAGACTGCACTTTATTTTTACTCTACAGCATAGTAAGAGGTGCAAGTTTATCCATCTTGACGAGATCTGACCTGTCTGGAACATTTTTAGTGGGCATCTATGGATACTGTGTTCTTCCTCACTCAGGGCCGTTTTCCCATTTATGTATTGCGTTCATCTGCAAAGCCTTTGTACGCACTAACATCTGTATTCACACACTACATATTGCAGATAGAAAATACTTCAATCTCAAAGTGCTGATGCTGCATATTTACTCTCCAGCTAACAAAGGCAAATAAATACCAATAGTCATCCAAATGCCTTCATGAAGAAACCCCTTTTCATAGTATCTATAGTTTGTGCAATAAGGACCTCTTGAACTAGGCTGGTTAATAATCTATCTACTCAACTTCAGCTTCAACTGATCACCTTCATCCTAATATCAAGAAGATGAGATCTTTTAATAGAAACAAGGCACTTGAACAAAAACTTTTCTATGGATTTCAACAGAAATGATCACACTCCTAAATGTCTTGCAGATTGAGCATACAAACCTGTTATTGCATATTCCATCATTATTAACATCACTGGTTTTTTTTCATCAGTGGGCTGGAAACTTCTGTTTTTATTCCTTTGAATACAACGTATGCTTCCATCATATATTTCAATTATTTTGATTTGAGTTTCACTTCTGTATCTTTTAGTTTTCTTGACTCTATGCTTATGTGTGTGCAGCTTCTCTACAATTCATTATTAATTCTGGCTCAGCAGCTACAAAGTCCTTTCTTATCTTAGATTATACTTTATCTTAGATTATAATTTTTCCCCTGTATGTATTCCTTTACATTTAATGCTACAGCCAATCTTTCCTTATACACTATGTGTCTCACAGCAGTAGAAAGCTGAAGCTTGTTAATCCAGCCATACAACATAGTTGTGCCAACAGTTAGAAAAGTCCTACTTCTGTCCTAGCTTACTGCTATTTATTATCATTTATAGTGTCACAATGCTGAGGCTTCAGGAGCAGTCAGGATAACAGAACAATTCAGTTACTGGTGGCAGTGAACTTACGTGTCCCTGTGCCTGGTGAGAGGATGCACTCTCACGGTTAGGTGTGAGGTAGTTTGAAGCAGGCACACACCTCCTTACCTCTTGGCATGGTCTAACATGCAATAGAATCATAGAATCGTTTAGGTTGGAAAAGACTTTTAGAGATCAAGTCCAACCATTAACTCAGCACTGCCAAGTCCACCACTAAACCATGCCCCTAAGCACCACAGCTACATGTCTTTTAAATACATCCAGGGATGGTGACTCAACTTACTTCCTTGGGCAGCCTGTTCCAACGCTTGACAACCCACTTCATGAAGAAACTTTTCCTAATATCCATTCTAAACCCACTCTGGGACAACTGCAAGCTATTTCCTCTTGTCCTGTCACTTGTTACCTGGGGGAAGAGGCCGACCCCCACGTTGATACACCTTCCTTTCAAGTAGTTGTAGAGTCTTCTTTTCTCCAGGCTAAACAACCCAAGAGAAATGGATGCTAAACAAATACAGGACAAAAAGATACTGCTTGTCCCACAGCACTTATCCTTGTAGTAAAAGTAAATGCTGACAGATGAGGGATGCAAGGGGTTAAGGAAGGAACGTTAATTGAGTTTAACTTTGGAGAGCTAAGTGTACTATATACGGAGTGCCAATGTACTAAGTACCATTGCATCAATAGACCTCGCCATCAGGTTCCTGTGGGGGCAGTTCAGAGAATTCCTAATCATCCCTCAAAGGATCCCGTCTGTCTTTATGGATTAAACAGAGAAATCAAACTTCTAACAGGGTGAATTAAAGTTGGATGCTTAAAATTAAGTGGTGTGAATGTTGCCTTTCCCCCACTCTCACCTCCCACCTCCCACCTCATGATGGACATGACTCCAGGTAAACAGTACCAAAGGGCTGCCAAGCTTCATTTGAAGGGAAGCATTTTTAAGGTCAGATTTGGAGACAGAGAAGAATGAAGTTTTGTGACTGTGGCAGGGAGTATAAGTGAAATCACAGAAATAGGTGTTGAGAAGTGTAGTGAGAGGCTGATGGAGGCTGGCATCACCACAGCTATCTGAGGCAGGATATGGAGTGGCTGTAAGGGATTAGGCCTCCATCTCAGGCATATTTCCAACCCTCTTTTGGTTAGGTGCTGTCAGATGTCTCTTGGAAGTCTCTGCTTTTCCTATGCTTAATCTCCATTGGTTTAAAGACATGAGTTCACACTGGCATCCTTTCTCAGGTATCTATTACAAGCAACAAATTCATCATCTTGCAGTGAAACACTTGGGGTGAAATTCTGACTGCTTTGTAAGTCTAGTTCACCTTTGGTTCCAGTGACCTCAAGATCCAATGATTTGATTCTAAACATGTTCACCTTTTCACCTAGGCAGGTATCTCAATTCCAGTTGTGGTCTGGCATTTCCCTTCCCTCACAGATGGGAAGGATGAGTCTGTCTGATTTCAGACTCTTAGCAGCTGTTGAATGTGACTGTTAAACTCCTTGCAGTCTTTTCAGTTGCCCAGATTAAATTTTTGTTTCCTAACCAGAGGTGCTGCCATTCACAATCACTCCGGATCTGGTGTGAGTATTTAAAACCTTGGTAACTTTTTGAGTGCCAGCTGTGGAGTAGGTCTGATCACTATGGTCTGGGATGAGTAAGGACTTTTTGGACTCTGCCCATGAATTCACGGCGGAAAAGAAAGCTGTCAAAAACATCTGTTGCTAATGCCATCAGAGCTGCACTTCCACCTTATATGTGTAATTTTATTCTGGCATCTTAGTCCCATGTCGTCATTTGTACTTTTGCCCCTAGGATCAACACTGGCATCTGTATTGAAAGTTGAGAGCAGGTATTTATGTAGGCTTTGAGCCATACCTAAATGATGTTTGATCTCAATGCCCTTATCACAGCATAGCTGTCTCTTTCTTCTTTCCAATTCTCTTTCATTCATAGGGCTGAAAGACCTTTTAATCTTCATGTAATTTTCTCTGCAAAGTCTAAATCACCTTGATATTTGGCAACATTGATTCTGTCTTTCCCTTCTTGATTGCTCAATCTTAGGGAATTTCCTGAATAATAAAAATATGTCCATATATGCAAACATGGTCATAAGGTCTCTTTCGGCACCTTGGCTCTATTTATTATATCTAATTTATAGAGGATTTATATTAGTCCAAATGTGTTCTTTACAGGCCTGATCCAATTTCTGTTTAAGTCAATGGCACTTCCGTGATTGATCTTAATGGTCATGGGATTCAGCCCAAAGCCTGGGATATTTAAATCAGTTTTAATCTGAAGGGCCTGTAATAAAACCAATGACTTTGATCTTCTTTTCTGGGAGTTCAACTGAGTCAGAGACTTCAATTTTTCTTTTTTTACCTCAAGTAACTGCATGTTAGGCAGGTGACTGTGAGGACAGTCCTCTTCTGCACAAGTTGTTCTTTATGTTTAGAACAGTGCATAAGACTTTGGACTAAGAAGGAAGTTATATCCATTACAGGCAACTTGGGATGCATTACATAGAAACTTAACTATAAAAATAATTACCTATTTCTATTAAGGCCCAGTAATCATATGCATGTATATATATATATATATATATACACACATGCATACAGGTGCTTTGTTAATAAATTAAGTTTAATGATTTAAAGCAGCACTTGCCCTCTTCATCCTTACTGGACTCTTTTCTGGGCTGAATCTTGATGTCTTTTATAATCTGAGCTTCTCAAATAGCAGTTGTGATGGAATTTTTCTCTGATATGCTCTTCTATCCAGGAGGAATTGACTACAGATCATCAAACAGTTACCAAGTGGTAACAACTTACAGATCCTGTCAAGATTGTCTTGATATGAACTGGTGAGCTAGAAGTGAGGGAATAACTTACACATTCTTATGTGCCATATATCCTCCAGCAGTGACAATATAACAGAATTGCTAAAAAGCTCATCTATTACAATCACAAATCAGATGGCCAACAACTTTAGTGTTTTAATCTTAATCTGCCTTTGCTTCTCCACTTGTTTTCTCTTTCCCCTTTGCCCCTAACACATACAAATATAGAGCCTTTCCCCTTTTATAAATACAATGGATGTTGTTGTCAGTTCAGATAAGAGTAAATGCCAGATAGGATGGCAAATATTTTCAGTCCTGGCAAATGCAATCATAAGTTCAGTTTATTAATATTGCAACAGTTGCACTAAATGAGATCACTTGGATAACAAAACATTTATCAACAAAACGCTGCCACCTACTGAAGTTTTGCAAACAGCCCAGATGATTGGATAAGATCACAAATTCACTCTGTCACAAGCTTATGGTCTTTGCTGAAATCGTTCTGAGGGAAAAAAAGCAAGAATGATAACCAGCAGAACAAGACAAGACATTTCTTTCATGCAGTCTGTTCAGCAAGTGTCAGGGTAAATCCTGGAGAGAACCTCCAAAGAGGAAAGGAGATTTGGCTCTTTGTGCTCTGTACGTCATAGGATTTTCAAGCAATGTGGCTAGGGAACTCATCACAGAATCACAGAATCACAGAATATTCTGATTTGGAAGGGACCCACAAGTCCAGCTCCCAGCCCTGCACAGGACTATCCCCAAAAGTCACACCATCAAGCATTTTGCCTTGCAGCAGTCTGTTATAAACTTCTGGTTTTCTTGTGCTGATGTTCACAGCTTCTATTCAGCCTCTAGCAAACTAACATTAAAACTTGCCAGCATTTTTTGCATTGCACCACCCCAGATTATAAAGGCTTTGTAAATAAATATAAAAGAAGTCTGAGTGGTTACAACAAATCTTGTGCATTTTCTGTTGCAAGATATCAACCAATTAAAATATCATTATTTTTAGTACAGGTATCAGGCACACACATGAAACAAGGATAAGTCCTGCACACCACATAGGTGATGACTAAATATACAAGGGCTGACAAGGCTTTGGATGGGAATTGTTATGCCCACTTGAAACTGCAGACAGCATTTCTAGAGTGCCATAGCCTCAACTGGCTTTTAGGAAAGAATGTGGATCTCATTTCCCCGTATGTTGGGAGAACTGCTTTTTAGGTTTAGCTGTTAGTTATTGGTAGAAGTATATAAAGGAAATGCAAACAAAGTTATTCATGGTGCAACTATTTTTTCACATTACGAGTAGAAAGGAGTATTTATGTTAATCAAGTAAAGCAAACTCAAAGAGTCTACACTGTATAGTTCGGGAATTACAGTCTCAGTGCTATTACTTCATGCAATGGGTAAGCCATCTTCTCCCTTGCAATACTATTCAGTTTCTTTTTTGTAATAATCACAAAATTAATACTTATCCCTGGAATATCCTTGGATGCTAAAATTATGGACAATTCACAGGGTATGAAAAGATGTCTGCTTTTTAAGACTGGAGTACAACAGAACATTTAAACGCACATAACTTTAAACATGGGAGTAATTCCATTGAAATAAACAGGACTACTCAAACATTTCTGATTTTGCATGCGCTTCTGTGCTCTGCTAGCTTAGGTGCTAAGAATGGATATGCTTATTTAATACGGTGTTTATCTACTAAGCCTACATTCAACATTCCTTTCCCTTTCATCAGACAGACACAAGGAGTTCTCCAGTTTTCTAGCCTCCTTCTCAGTCAAACTCTCTTGTGCCTTCCCATGCATATACATTTTATATCTGATGTAGAATATAGCAGATATAAAACCAAAAACTGAGTCCTGAGGGAGTAAAGAGGATGACTTGAAAGGAAACACTCAGAGGTTTGTCCAGATTAGGGGGCACAATCAATATGAGGCTGGGGCTGGCTCTTCCTCACCTAATGTTGGACGTTTTTGCACCGGGAAGCAGGATCTCCTTTCTTGTTTGGATTTAGCTCTTTGCGATTCCCCTTGGGTTCCTCTTCATGACTGTGATCACATGTATTGATTAACCCTGGATTCAATCTCTCTTCCTAAGACTGGAATTGTCATTACTACTGTGATGCCGTGATTGTTTCATGTAGGACATGAATGTACTGAGAAACCCCAACTAGTGACAGGACGGACCCAGAATCTTTGATTTGAGTTGGCCACTATGTTTCATTCTTTCACAGTAAAATCTACAATATCTTTTAGTCTTCAGTGAGTTTTTAAACATGGATTGTTTATGATGGGTTAGTTATGCTGCTGTACCTGCTACATGTATCCCGTGCCAGCTCCACCACCTTCCTTGCTGTGCGAGGAGGGCAAAACCTAAAATCCCCACTGTGGGCCACCTGGAACTGTCATTGTCAGGTGTAAGCCCTGACTAGTTTAGGGAGGCTTAGGCTTTAAGCTGTGCTTTGCTGCAGCTGCACTTCAACACAAAGGAACTTCAAAGGGTTTTGACTCCACTTGGGGACACTGCAGCCAACACATCTGCCAGCTCCTATGGAGATGAAAGTGACTGTTTAATGCACACCATTGCACTAACCAGTGCGCAGGTGCAAATTCTGGCTGGAGCACTTCACATTGGCCTGTCTATATTTGATGGTGATTATTTCTGAGCTCAGAGCTGCTGGCCTGTGACACAATTCTTCTAATAGCTGTAGGTTGCTTCTTCTGTGGGTACATAGTGGCAGCTGTGGATTTTTCATAGCTGTACTGTACTAATGTATACATACCTTGCTGTACATACACATTATTGAACTGCTGTGAGAAGGCATTCCTTTTGTGACAGAAAATAGCTCAGAGAAGAGCCAAGAGAATACAGATTTCTAAAGAGAATCTGTTTGTAAAGCCAAGAAAACAATTTCTTGATTTAGGGCCAAAGTCCCATTGCAATCTGCTGAGGGCATGCTCACCCAGCCCAGGGCAGAGCCATGTCAGCTGCCCCAGGAGCAACACAGCTGCATCTGTGGGGCTTTTCAGCCCTCTGGTGAAACACTGCTCATGGCAACTAGGCTCCATCATTAGGGGCTCCAGGGGGACATACAGGGCCACCCAGATGTACACATGCTCACAAATAAATCTGGCAGGTAAAAAAAAAGAAGAGTGTGTGTGCGCAAAGAGGCTTTTATGCATAGCGTGGAGCTAGGCAGGTTTTGTCTTTACAGATCTGCATGTCCTGTGAGTTCGGATGGGGCAGGCAGGGAGAATGTTGATAAATCATCTTTTTTTCAGTTTGGGGTGGCACCAAGGTGATGAAATGAGCTCCTACTCCCTGGGGTGAGAGAAGTCTCACATGTTATTTGAAGAAGCTGTGGCTCCCAAACACAGTTTTTAATGTTCCTTTGATCCCTACTTTGCTTTCTAAACCACTGGTGGGGTGGAAAGAGTGATCTTGTGGAGCTCCTTAATTGGGCAGCATTGTCCTATTTAGGTGGTGTCATGATAAATGCCTATGTAAGCTGCCAGCTCTCAGGTTGGAGAAAATAACTGCATTGGTATTACTAAAGTAGCAGGTCTGATATCCTGGATGTGTATCCTCTGGAAAAGTCCATACTGTCCATACTTTTTGCGGCACAAGCATGCTAACAAAATTTAACATAAAAAAATTCATTTTGAGTTTTAGTAGCTAGTCAAAACAGTATATTTTAGGGGATTGTTTTAGTCATCCTCAGTGGAAAGAATGTTTTAGTCCACTGAGATAAAATTTTTGAAGGCACTGCATCTAGAGATTCTCTCTTGTATCTGACTTACTTGGATGTTTTATAAATAAAACTTTATTTATGTGTTAGATTTTCTAGTCACACCTATTAAGGATGTTGGCCACTACGTCATTAAATTAGCAATGCTTGTTAGTTTGCATTTTCGTGGGCAATAGATCTTTACCAGGGAAGAGTAGGACATGATCTTTTTTCCATGTGGAGGTTTAGAGTGGAGAACACATGCAAATATTGTCTCTACACTCAGCATAGAAGATCCTGAGCTTTTCTAGTGTGGAGGCAGGGCTTGTGCTGGGGAGAGTTAAGCATGAGGAGCTTGGCTGATTGTGTCTGGTGGGAATAGCTCTTGGGTGGCTGTTACTTGCCTTCTGAGCAGATTAGCTTTGAAGTATAAAACTACTAAGCAATTTGAGATTCTTACAAAATCAACAAGTAGGTAAAGTTGTACGAAGGCTTCAAAATCCTACAGCACTGTGACATTGCCATGACAGCAGGCATGGCACCCAGCTTCCATGTACCTAGGTAGGGCATAAAACATCCTGATGGACTCCAAAGTGTCTCCATAAACTGGCTGCAGGAAATATGGTCCCTACAGAGAAAAATCTTCAAAGAATACAACTACCTGAGAAACCACCTGAACTAGCTGGAAGCAAAACAGAATTGACACAGGCAACACTTTGATACACAAGATGGTGTGCCTGATAAGAGGTGGGCTCCTAAGCAGGTGTTTCACTTTTTGTGCATCTCACTGTCAGGAACTTCTCCTGGAGATGACTACACCCTGAAAACTATTTTGTTAAACCCAGACTGACTTGCTGCCAGATTTTGAGAGAAGTAGATAAATAACACAAAACAGGCACTTATTGGTGGCTAAGGCACTCACTAGGTATATGAGTATTCAATTCTGCTTTCCATTAGCCATCATTTTCAGTTCCTGTCACTCTGGGAAGCACTTGTAAAGAATTGTGTCACTGCCTCAGCATAGTGGTACATGTCTACTTTCAGAAATATGCATTTCTTTTAAATTATGTGGCCACGAAGTAGCAGGTTTGATTTTTAAGAAACAGAGTGGAGAGTCTAAAGAAGAAAAGGTAAGCACTGGTACCTACAGACTTAAAATTCCACTGCATCTTTATGAAACATAGGTGGGAACTGGTCCCTAAATTGTCTAGATATTTGTATAAATTTTCTCCTTGCTTCCTTTCTTCCTTCCTTTCCTCCTTCCTTCTGTCCTTCCTTTCCTTCCTTCCTTTCCTTCTTCCCCTCCTTTCTTCCCTTCCTTTCTTCCCTTCCTGTTTTGTTTTTAAAGGCACACACAAGAACTTCTGAAAATGTCTATAAATGCTAACTCAAATTTGTTTTTTTTGAAACACAACAAAATCCTATTACTGTATGTTCTATCATAGACAAAGGAGATAATCATAATCTGTTTTAAATTTTAAGAAAGAGAATAAACTACATGCCATGCACATGACTTTTTTACTTCTCATATTATTCAGATCCTTTAACATGCCTTTAGAAAGTGTGTAAATTATCTCCAACTATAATAAGTATACGTTCTTTTTAGATAATGCTTTCATCATGCTACTTAAAATTCCATTTTATAAATCATTAACAAAATGAACAACATTTGTACACCTTTACTGTCCTTCTTGCATTCTCATTTCTTTCTGAAAAACAAACATGTATGTTGATAATCAAAAGCCATTACAAGCAAGATGCGTACTTCGTTTCTGGAATCACATTACACCACTATAAGTTAATTTTGCATTTTGCCTAGAAAGAATAAGCAACATTAGCGTGGTCCACAGAATCAATTCTGTGTCACTCTGTAACAAAATCATAGACATCCTTCTGCAGACTGTATCTGTTTCTGTTCATTCAGATAGTTAATCCATAGCAGGTCAAGATGGTGAGTTCACAAGAACTTAAGAAATGTCCTAACCGTGGAGTAAAGTTGTTCCTTAGTGAGTGCAGAGGTCCACATTTGGAAGGAAGTAGTGTTGTGCAACAGGAGGAAGGGAAGCTGGGGCATGGCTAGCAAATTTGTGACTGTGAGGTCCCCCAGCTTTTACAATCCCAGGAGATGGGTGCCTAGGAATGGCCACTCTGGTAATCTGTGGGGACAGAGACCTCCTATTTTGAAGTTTTCCTTAGAGAGTGCAGCAGTGCCCACCGTGCTGTCGGGGGAGATGGAACTGACTGCAAAAGTTCTTCCTGGAGTAACTCAACGCAGCATCTCTGGCACGACACTGATTTGCACTGATTGTCAGACAAATCAGCCTGTGCATAGGGCTGTACCAGTTGCGAACCCAACCCTTTCAGCTGAATTTCCTGTCTCTTCTTGCTACAGATGTTCCAGCTGTGATCTACAGGTGGTTTTTTTTTATTTATATGGAGCCCAGTTTTCTCCACTTGGCCCCACATGTGTTTGTTCCCATTTCATGAAGCCAGTGCCTAAGTAATTTGTAAGCCAGAAATGTAACTTCCCTGCTCTTTGGCATGCGTTTAAAAGTCATGCTACACAGATTTAATGCTGGTGGATGGTAAAGAGATTAAATTCTCAAGTACCAACTCATCACATCAGGTTGACACAACTCCCACTGTGTTGCTGAATTTACTTGAGTCCTTTATCGTGGGGGTGGGGAGAGATGGTTGAGGGGAGTATGAGAAAAATGGTTTCTTTACTAAGACAGCAAATAAGGAAATACATATTTTAAAGTGAAAACTCTCCATTCTGAAAGGTTTGGCATTGTGCCTTGCGTGATATCTGCCCTGTCTTGAAAATTATGTAACTATGAGTGTAAACTATGTATCTGTGTGTATATTTGGGGTTTTATTATAAGAAGCTCAGAGTGATGCCTAGGAGAGCTGAACACCCATGGAATCTGCCACGTGGAAATAATGTTTATATACTTTCTTGTTGATGTGTTCGTAAACAAAAGTTCCAGGAGCTCATTAATGTGGCATTCTCAGACTGTGGTTCGTGAAGGCAGGGAGGAAGATGTGCACTTCTGTAAACGTGCTCCCTTCTCAAAATTATGGCTCATGGAATGGGACCAGCCTTGTAACAGCTTGGTTCACCATTTTGTGGAGACCACTAGAGGATTTCAACTCATTTTCATACTGAAAGTTTAAGGGATAAAAACTCCAACAACCCTACCCTCCATCCTCTGCCCTCTCCTCCTAACAGCTTAGTGTTGGGCCAGGAAGAAATGATTGCAATTGTGGAGGTCCTCTGGTCCCCCACTGGAAATACTGTGCTTAGCCAGAGGACATCACATAGGACTTTGACTGAGGAAAGCTGCCAGTCAAGTCTGGGTTCATAACTTGCAGATATCGAAGACACGCATGCTAACAGATACTCCAGCTCCTGCTGTATCGTTTACAGCATTTGCAAACAATGAAATATAATGCAGGTATATCCTCATCTTTCATTAATCAGGAAAAAACAACATTAGAGGAAGCATCAGGGGCCCAGTTCTGCTTTCCAACATATACGTACCTTCATCCCCATTAATCTGAGCTGGAGTCATATGTGTGTATCCTGAGGGGGTGATTGCATCCTACATCAGCTACAAGTGACCGAGAAAGGGAAAATAATCGGCCCGATACTGGTCATTTGGACAATATGTATTTGATGTGTCAGAGTCGTTCCAACCTTCCAGTTACCAGATGTCCGTAAAAATTCATAGCAGGCTATTAAATTTAGCAGATCCCGTCTTAATTAGATTAGCTTCTGCTCAGCATGACAGCAGAGTATTTCACTGATGGAGGAATTATAAAGATTTCTGGTGGGAATTCTTTATGGAAGATGTAGTCTTTTATCCAGTGGGATTTACAAATGGAGAGGGGGAGAGGGAGGAGAGAAAGCCCTGATAAGGACACACAAACATTGTCATGGCATGTTAAACATAAATGGGAGCTTTTATTTTATGGATGTTCCCTTTTTATTTCTCATTCGCAATACGGATAGGCGGTGTGAGTGATTTTTGTGTCCTTGCATTATCAGGCCCAGCTAACATAATGGCATATGGGTGGTGGAAAACTACAAGCAAATTCTTGTTGTCAAATTCACTCTTAAAACTAGCACCAAAGGAGTACTCAATGTTCAGTTGCCTGTCAGGTCATGAGTTATTTTTTCACCTACAGGAAACAGAACTGTACAGTTTGTCTTGGGCTGGTTTTATGTGCTGCAATCCAGCATCTATCCATCCATTGCCCTTCCTTCTTTTAGGTCACTGGAAAAAAAAGACACAAAAAAATCCCCAACAACCAACAAACCCACTTTGTTATTAATTCTGCCTCTGTCCCAGCGCCAATGATTTTCTGGTTTTCTCTGTGCAAGTTTTTATGGAAGATATATACTGTTAATGGTGACACTGGTGTCAGTAATAGAACGTGAGCAGCAGCAATGCCTGTGCTCTATTCCCAGAGTGTAGATAACTTCATAAAGAAAAAAAGGTAGGTGGAGGGGAGGGGAGATCTGGATAATTTTTCTTGTCATTTGATTCACCATTGAAAAGGTCATTCCCTGTAAGAAGAGAAAGTCTTCTCTCTGAGACGTCTGGGGGAGGAGCAGAAATGGCAGAGCCAAAATGGTGGGGACTCTTTGCCACCACACAGCTTTTGTGAGGTGGCAGAGCAGCCCTTCTGAGCACAAGGACATGCAACACCCAGAGTATGCGTGCTGGTGGCTGATAAAAACAGAAAGGGACCATCCTTTGCTCACGCTGCGGGCTGATAGCATTCACATCATACACCGTTTGTTACTAGGCAACTGATTAAATATACGTGCTGGTCCTTCAAGCAGTGCTCGCAATTAATTAACCAAGCCATTTTCATTTTGACTGTCTTCTGTCCTCCCCTCCCCACCACCAACCACCTTCCCAAATGCTGACATCTGACACAAGGGAGAGGGATTTGGTGCTGCTGGCACTTATTGCTGTGATGGAATAAAATAAAGAATGGACTCTTTGTATAGCGGATGTGATCTACACCCAGGCAGCGGACGCCTCTGAGCATCATTGGTGGGTCTAGGTAGCAGTGGGCACAAGAAACAGATATTTTGCTTTGCTTTGTTCTTCCAGGGCCAAGGTGAACTGAACTGTGAACAGGGCAAAGTCCAAAGGAAGTTCTGCTGCCAAATCTGTTTGAAATCTAGTTGTATTGAAGGATGGAGGATGGGTCTTCCTTCTTGGATCTAAAATGGGATTCCTCACTGCTTAAGTACTCATTCTCAAATTTAAAACCAGCATGGAGCACATTTACACATGAATATATACACTATATATACACATATATATATTGTGGTAACATAAGTATTTATATAGCTACTAATGCAAATAGTGTTAAAGTCCAGATGTCACCAACTCTTAAGTGCACACTTATCTGTGTGTACTGTTACACTGACACCCCAAAACCAGGCAGTCACTGCTCTGCTGAACGCAGTCTCTAAATAGAAATGACAGGCAAAGCGGAAGAAGGGATCTAGATATCAAAGGTTGTTCAAGGTCATACAGGGGATCAGTAGCAGGGCTGGGAATAGAAAATGGCTTTTGTTCTGAGATCAGATTTTCTAATAAAAAAACCCCCAAAACCAGCGAGTCATATCACCCCAAATCCTCCCTCTAATTTTGTAATACAGTTGTCATATTAAACTTGTATGAAATAGGCTGGAATTACACATGGAAAATGGTTAACTACAAGGATCCTGGAAGATCTGACTGTTCCCATTACACTTGATCAAATGCAACTGTCAGCTGCTTTGGCAGAGATCACCTTTGATGATTAAAAGGAGAGGACTACATTACAAGAGGGTTTGAGCACAAAACCACTTGCTGCAATCCACAATTAAACAGGAGAGGCTATTGTTCTGTTTCTGACTGGGAACAGAGTTACAAATTTATTGGAGTTCACAGGCTTACTGCAGAGCCTGTCTTTAGCAAAATTGTAGCCCCATTCTGTATCAGAGCTTCCTACCCTGCTCAAAACCTCCAGTGCATTAAAGAAGCAATTTAGGGTTTATTTGAAGGGGGAAAAATAGAATGTCGAGTTGGGTTTCTTTCTTCCTTCCTCCCACTGGCTTTCTGCTGAGGAGGGAGGGATTTGAATCAGCAGATTCTCAATGGCACTGTCGCCTATTGGAGCTGGTATAGATTCACTAGAAATGGTTAAGAAGCAAATAATGAAGCACAGACTGACAATTTGAGGTTTTTTTTTTAACACACTGGCCAGCAGCTCATTTGGTGTGAACCATCTGTGGAGCCATGCTGCTTTATGCTACCTGTGCCTTTGAGTCAGAACTGGAACAGTACCTCTGAAAAAAACACTCTGGGTTTGTGACTCTTTTGAATGAGTCGAGGCCATTTTCCACTCCTGATGGGACGAGGTTATCTTGGCCTGCTTTGCTTTGACTCTGGCTGTCATCTTTTTGGTCTGTACTCCATTCTGAATAAAGAAAGGCCTGTGGCTTTTACTAGCCTTGCATGAGCTGGGTAAATCTGCACAGTGGCAAAAGCAGCTCCTCGGCTGCCATCCTGTCTGCTACATGTGCTCACAGCCTGTGGTGGTGACTTCTGGCACTGGTTGCCCCTTTATGAGATAGCAGATGAAGTCCCTCTTCTCTGAAAGTGGCTGGTTGCTCTCAGCTGTCCTGTTAAGAGTCATGCACTCCTCATTGTGGCTTTGCTGACCTTTGAATGAGAAAAACATTAGTAAAGAGCAATTTTATACCCTCATAAAGAGTTATGTGTTACTAGGCAGTAATGGAAGGACAAACCAACCTGGCCAAAAGATCTCAGCCTCATCCCACTGCTTTCTTTAATAGTGCTGCTCCATCATTAATCTACTTTGCACTCACTGATGGTTGGAAATCCCATCCAGATGATGTGAAGATTGTTCATGGTGCCAGTATGGGCACTGCTCCTCAGCCCTGATAATCCACAAATGAAGGAAGAAGGTCAGAGAACACCTGTATTTCTTGCAAGATTCTGCATGCTGCTCCTTTTCTCTTATCCCTATAATGATTTATATTTAATTGACTTGTAATTATACCCACTTTTCGTTTGTTTTTTTTTTTTTTACCCTCCCAGTTAATTTCAGTTGTTCCATAACCATATATGGTCTGTCACTAGCCTCGATTTTTTTCCACCACAATGAGGCAATAAATCCTTTGGGGCTGGATAAGAAACCCAGCCTGCCAAGGAGATACAGGATGAATATCTCATAGAGACAGCCAGAGGTTTGAGTGCGAATTGTCCATACAGCATATTTCAAGGAGTGCCCAGGGCAAGCCTGGAAAAACTTTTAAGTCTGCAATCATATTTCTTTCTGGAAAAACAGATTTTAAAAAAAGCCCACTGTGTATTTTTTGCTCCTTTTATGTCTGCGGAATCCATGTTATATAGAAGTTCATTTGCCTCAAAATTTCATCTAGGACTTCTTTTTTATAGGCAGAAGATAACCACGTAGAAGTGCCTCCTTTAGAAAATGTGCATTTGCTGTTACTGCTCTCTTCAGCTGACATGGATGTGTGCATATTCCTCAGGTTGGAAACGACTTCTCTGTGATCTTACAGTTCCAAGTACCTTAATTAAAAACACTGAGCAAGTTTTATTAATACTTTCTTGGCCTTCCAAGCATGTCTTGGCTCATTCATGTTTATGCTTCACTGGTGAACTCTCTGATCACAGGTTCCAACCAGCTGCTTGTTCTGGTAGAGAAAATAGAGATCCTGAGATGCTGGGATATTGTAACAAAACTCAGATTAACTCAATAAAATGGTGGTAAATGGCATGCTAATGACACAGTGACTACTCTGCACATTCTGTATAAAAATGCACATTACGGATCCTTTTTTGAAGGATCCTTCCTGTAAGATTCCTTACAGGTATTTGTAGTCGAGGAAAACCACTCCCGATCTTGCAAAAATATTACCTTGTGGTGAGAACATGATGCTGTTCAGACACAACACTATCTTATTCTGCATTCAATGACATTGGTTTGCATCCTGGCACACTGGTGCAAAATCTCCATACCTGAGAAAGAACTGCTTTCAAATATTAAGAAGATATTTCCTTTATTGTTGTGAGTGTAAATTCAGGGGAAATACTCAGAAGCAGAATCGTTGGTGCTCTGTTATAGCTGGCTACATTAGTCACTATGTCTTTCACATTAAGCCACTTACTGATACAGAAGCTAGCTTGTGAACATTAGGAAAAGAACTGGATCTTTGGTTGTCAGTACACGGGCAAATAAAATTCTCAGATATACATGAGCCTGGGAGTACAGCATCACTTAACTGTGCTCTCTTGCTTGCACACATACACAGCCACATTCCTTAAGGGTTTGCCAATGAAATGTAGTGTTGAATTATACAGGCTAACTCTACAAGCTAGCTCTACAAGGATTAGCTCAGGGACTGGAATTAGTGTAACAGCAGCAGCAGGATACATTAGCTCGCATGGCTGAGTTAGCCTGTCTGGCTACCATTATGACTAGATGGCTTCTTACTGTGAAAGCTAAGTCATGAAAGCTGTCTTGGGTCTTTCAGTGTGATAGGGTGGACCACGGCCCTCTCCTCCCCCAGCCCCACTCCAGCACAGAGCACTTTGCAGCACATAGGATATACCTACTTGCATTCAAGACCTGGATTCTTAATGCATCTGGATTAATGGAGTAAACTGGCTCAGCGTCACTGTGGAAGTCAGTGGCATAGCTACACTGATTTACATCGAGAGATTCCCAGCCAAGATGTTTCAGTCTGTCAATTGTATTAACCATGTTCTACCAATCTGGGGGGCTAGTCATACTCTTACTCCTTTTAACGATGATTCTGCTGCAGTTATCTTCTTTTGCTTGTTGCAGTTAAGGCCAACAGACACTATTACGGTCTTCTAGCTTGGTCTTGAAAGGATTTTAGCTTTAAGGGATAATTTTGAACAGCACTGTAGAAGCAGCAGCAGCTTCCTTACATTGCCAGACATCAAGGCTCAATCCCTCACTTTGCTTTCCCTGTGTTTCAACCTGCAGAGTGTTATGTTAATTTTGCTTGCAGCTTCAAGTCAGCTGAATTTCCGGCTGGCTTCAACTTAAGCTGCTTTTATTTCGAATAAGGTAAATTACCCGCTTCAGCCCAGGGCACTGTTTCCAAGCTTCCGTTCTGCTGGTTTGCAGGCTTCACTTCCAGCAGCTCTGCATAATCCCTGCAGAAGGCATGTCCTCTGCTCCTCCTGTGCCAGGGACACGCTGCTTTGCTTGGCTGCTCCCAGGGCTGGAATTCTCCTCTTCTCTTGGGACTTTTGGTCTGAAATCAACAAAAGTTATTTTTTCACGTTTATTTAAGAGTCTTCTGCTAAAAGCAGATTGCCAGTCCCTGGACCCTCCTCTCTGTTTATCTCCAGACTTTACAGAAGCAGAAATGGAAAGTGTATCTGACAGTCATCCCCATTAATGGCTAGCAACAATTATGCAATACATCTGATGGGACTGAGAGCTCCCTAGCAGGCCAGTCGTTGCCAGTCTGCTTTTTCTGAGGCTTAGGAGGCTTGTGAAAAAATCAGTAGTAACAAGACTGTGATGACGTGAAGGTAATCCTAATCCCAGACCGCAAGTGAAAGTAAAACCAGGAGCATCTGTGGAGGCAAATCAACAGTATACCCAGATTCCTCTAGCCATAGAGGGCCATGAGGAGGTCAACAGCTCTTAGATCTCCAGCCATCACAGATCACTGAAGTACACTGCCTGTGTGTGTCTCAGCCACCACTCACTTCCTAATATATCAGAGATCAGCCATCTCTGCCATCATGCGTAAAAATCCTGAAACGGTCTATCTCTAAAGGGGTTACATTCAAATTAATAATCCAGACCAGTGAAGGAAAATAAAGCACAGAGAGATGGGGTGACTTACTTGTGGCCACATAGCAGATCAAAGCTGGGACATCTGTCTCCCTCACTACACTGATCCCATAAAGTGTCATGGCCCTATGGAATAGGTTAGTGTATGCTTCTGCTTCAAAAACTTCTGAAAGCCAAATACAAACCAAGAAGCACCTACCTTCAAGAAAGCCGCATGAGGCATCATATTATAGCATAAAGGAATAACCATTTCTTTTCTTGCTTTGTGGAAAGCTGAAATTTTATGTGCTGTGTGTTGGCATTTTCTGTGATATTGCCACAGGCACAGGACTCAGATGGATTGTTCAGGAACACATTAAATACTGCTTCATAGATACAACTTTGGACAGGAATCTGTTTTATGCATGTGGGATGGATAGGCAAAGCATCGTCTGAGACAGAGATTGTTAGAATCCACAAAATATTGTTGAGGCACTCCACAGAAATCTCCACTCAACATAGGTAATCCAAGCCTCATTTCTCTATGATATGCTGAAAAGTATGTGTTTTGGTGTTGTTTTACTCCCATTTTTCAAAATGAACATTTGCCTCAGTTCACCTTTCCTATGTGCAGTTGTTTCATTAGGAACATAGGAAATTTGTAACTGTAGTGGACTGATCCTGTCCAGCAGCCAAGCTCCCACACAGCTGCTTACTCACCCTTGCCCCCACATCAGGATGGGGGATAGAAGAGGAAAAAAAATAAAGTGTGGAGACATGTTTAATTGGTGAAGGGAAGAGTAAAGGAAAACCACAAGCAGTCAGTCACTATCTCCCACAAGCATAACAGCCAGTCTCCAAGCACTGGACACCTTGGAAGCCCAAAAGCTCCCTGTTCTTTCTCTATCCCTGTTGTCATTGACAGTATGTGGCAGTCAGTATCTCTTTGGCCAGTTCAGGGCAGCTGTCTCCTCCCAGCTGCTTTTTCACCTCTTACCTATTTGCTCCAGGAACTGGGGACAGAATGGAGAAAAGAGAAATCTTTGATGCAGTGCAGGCACTGTTCAGCAAACATTGGTGTGCTATAAATGCTGTTTTAGATGCAAACCCAAAGCACAGAACCATAGGGACTGCTATGAAGAAAGTTAACTCCATCCTAGCTAGGATAAGCACAGGCATCTTGTTTAAAATACCCTGCTTCAGAGAAGTGTGTAAATGTCTCAGAAGAAACACAGTGGATCATACAGGGAATATAGGATTCATAGATACCTCCAAAGAATGGTACCTTGGATGTGGGTTTGTTTCTCTCCTTTCATTAGAGAGGCATTTCAGTAGCAAATTTTATATAGCTGAAGTGAATTGAGATGACCTTTATTCTTCAGTGATCAATCATGAGACTTTCTGCTGTTCTCTCTATATTGGTTGTTATGCTATACCTGTCAATGTGGTTGTTATCTGTTCCATAAGAGGTTTCATGTAGCTTATAATTTTACCTTTAAATATAGTAACTAAAAGTAATTTTAAATCTCCCTTTCTCATATTTCTCCTCAGTGCTGAGTCCCAGAAGTTAACAATGTATACTTTGTTCAAGTAGTGTGCATTTTTACTGAGTAAGCCTTGATTGCGGATGCTTCCTGGCCATGGATCCTACCTTCTTAAATGCAGAGCACAGTTTCTCTGGCTGCTAAAAGTGAACAAAAGCCTGAGACTGAGAAAAAGCTCTAAACTGCAATAACTGTCAGCCTCAAACAAATATTGATTTTTAAGTGTAAATTCTTAGTAAAGATAGATGTCAAAGCCCAACAAACCCAATTATAGTGCAATAAAATATATTTCATAACTCTAGTTTAAATATGTGCCACAGCTTCCATAGTGTAACATGGAAAGACAGAGAATCCACATGGCCTTCTAGATAAAACATAACCAGAGAGATATTTATTAAATTTATCAGATATATATTGTACCAATATAGATAGCCCAGTGTGTTGTATTTCTGCCATAACTTACTTCATTCTTCACTTTACTGTCTGTTTTAATGAACTTTAAGTGCTGTTTTCTTCATCTTGGCTTTGAAGTGGCTGTCCCTACACAGAATCACAGAATCACAGAAACTGCTGAGCTGGAAGGGACCCACAAGGATCATCGAGTCCACGTGTGTGAGTGTGTGCCTTTCTGTGTTCACTGTGGCCTTTGAACTAGTGGGTCATTTCTAACCTATTTGCAAGGAAAAATGTCTCAGATACACTAATTTCACACAAATTTAATCAAACCAGGCAGCTGTTAGTGGCCTGCTGACAGGAAACACTGAGTTATAAGCTCATCTCCTCTAGACTACAGCAAATCCACATATAAGAGGTTTGTCCTGGCTACCTTTGGCTCAGAAAAGATTTGACTGGAGCCTTTGCCTTTCCAGCCCCCAGAGAACCTAAACACAAGGAGCAGAGCCAGAAGAAACCCAGCCTTATCAGACCTTTGGCAGCACCTTTCCTTGTTTCTACTCTGAGCATGGTGAGCAGAAACTGAATGTGATGACCAAAGCAAAAACAGGTCATGCCATCTGCTAATATGAAATCACAGGACTGTAGTATTTCCTTTATTGGCTTTCTTTTTCTTTTTAACTTTTTCATAAATCTTTCATAAAGACTGACGCTTTTTTCTCAACCACCACTGCATAGCCAGTTTCCTCAAGTTGTCTGTACAGGTGCCTGATGTGTTTGGGGATGTTTACAAGAAATTCAAAACCTATCCACATGAATAAGTAGTTTGTAGTGTTCTCTACGCATCATTTTTCTCCCATGTGTGTTGAATTTCATCACTATCACAGTTTTCTTAATTTTTTCATCCTTCTCATGCTTCTCCATTTGACCCACCTACCTAATTTTGCATGACACATACTCTGTCACCTTTGCTCTTCACCATGGTCTTCAAATCATTAATAAATATCCCAAGCACATGTCATATTTTTAATCTCTGGAGCACCCTATGTGTAAGCCCTTTCCATGCTGAGATGGACCATTTGTTCCTCCTCTTTGTTTCTGTTCTCTCAACTGTGGGCTTTTTTTCTCCCCCTATCCATGCAGGACTTTACCCTTCACCTTGTGGTTACTAAGTTTCCTTTATAGCCTCTTCTCAGGAATTTATCAAAAGCCTTTTGAAAGTCTAAATAAAATACAGACACTGGTTATCCTTTATCCACTGTTTTGTTAACTCTTTTAAAGGTCTTGAACAGGTTTGAGGTTTCTTCTAAGACAGAGGTCATGCTGATTTGTCCCTACTATATCACCCTCCGTCTAGTGCTCCTGCTTTATAAGAACTTTAAATCACTCCCCTGTACTAGGAGTGTGTTGCTTAAGAACAGAAAGCAGAGGGAGATGCTTGTCTGTGGAGACTTTTCCTTACAGCCTTCTATCTGTTTGGTTTATGCAGCCTTTAGGCCCTGAGGTAAGGAAACAGGAAAACAGATTAATAGACATTGCAATCTCCCCCAAGATACTTCTAGATAAACACAGCCTTGGGCATTTAGAAAGTTGGATTTATTACACCTTAAAAGAGGTTTCTGAAAACCATGGCTGTTTTATATTAAAGTATGCAGCATAAGGCATGCACTTCTTTAATCTTTGCCACTCTGTCCTGATAGACAACCAAAAGCACAGGTCCCAGGGTTTAGAAACGGTTGTGTATAAACTGGAAACAATCTCAGCAAGCCTTTATAACAATGAAGAACTCTTTGGGGGCACTGAAGTGGATTTGAACTAAAGCCAAAACACATTTCTAGTACACAAGCTGCACAGAAACAGACACAAATGCACAATTGATACTGGTAGGGTAATATAATTGCCAATATTTTCCTGGAAAAATGAGAATGAAGACAGTGATGTTTGATGGTACATGTATTTTTATGTTCAAAACAGCACTGAAGAGCAAACCTAGGCCTCAGTGTTTGGCAGGAGCTGGAGGTCTGGGATCCCAGCTGTGACCCCTGTTGTCTGCAAAGCAGCATTGCCAGTGTACTTGCTTCTTATTGCTGGTTGACTGTATCCCAAGGTCCCAACACCTAACTGTGCTGTACTGCTGGTGGGCGTACTGCATACGCCCAGCTCAGATTAAGTATTTACTTTTGGGGACCATTGGAATTTTTCATTCATTTTGCCTGAGCTAAAAGTCTTCAAAAAGGTGACTTTGTCATTCAGCATTCATCTCTTTTTTTACCTCCACAAAGGCAGGAAAATATATTTGTTGATTTGCTTCTGATATGGGAAAGAAAGACTCATATTCCTAGCTACTCTCATCTTGTCATTTTTTTTCCCCTGACTGATCCCATTCTCTCCCTGCTCTCAGCTCCCAGCAAACAGGTAAGTACTATAATCTGAAATTCTCTGACTACTCAAAAGGCTCCCTTCTCTTAGAGTTTGCAGTCTATGGTATTTTTCCAAGGTAAAGGTAAAAAGCACCCACCACCATAGGCTTATGCTAGAAGATAGAGGACTAATTTATACCAACTTCCATGCCAGGTGTATAATTTACTAATTAACTCAGGAAGTTTCTTTTGTGGACTTTCTGACTTATTCCTTTTAAACTATGAGCACCTGGGAATTTTGGGTGCTCCCTTCCCCTTAAGAGTGAGATACCACAAAGGGGGTTATATTGTTACTTGGAAAAAGATGAGGGACTAAATTAATCTCTCTCTGATGCTATGTTGGTATGGAGTTCTTTAAATATTGCAATATCCTTGAAAGTAGTCTCCATTCTGAAAGGAACTGCTGGTCCCTCTGGAGATGCTGAGGGCTGCTGGAGAACTATAAACCCAGCACTGTTCATAGGCAGAACTGCTAAAATAGTTGTTGGACTGGAGCTCTGGGCTGTGGTTTATAAGATTCCCTTTTTGGAAGCTGATACCTGCCTCAGATACACCCACCCACCTGCACACATAAAGGACATCCACACATGCAGAAACAAGCTGTGTGTTGTGGACTGGGGACTTAATATTTTGTATTCCTCTATGATATTGTGTGTTAGGGACTGCGGCTAGCACTTAATATTTTGTCTTCCAGTGCGTCTACACAAGCCTCCCCGGGTACACACAGTCCCTAGCATTTGGATTTGTCTTTTTCTGCACTGCCTGAAGCACAGTTTGCTCACGCTTAGGTGATTTACTAAAGGCTGCATAACCGCTTGGAAATATGCAAGGCTGTTTTTGGCAGTGCTGGTGTAGATATTTCAGTGCCCTGCCTCAGATTGATAGTGTTACTCAGAGAAGAGAAGGCAGCTCTGGAAAATGTTTGAGTTCAAAAGGAAGAACCTCTTTAATCACTTAGGCTCTCAGGAAACCCAAGACCCAGTGGGACAGTCTCCTTGCAGTTGACACTGTCCCAGAAAATCAGTGGCATTTGAAAGCAAGATCACAGCCAAGGAAGGAAGGCACTGTAGTGATGGAGAGGGCCTCAGCCAGTGTGAGTGAAATGGCTACTGCCTGTGCTGTAGCCAACATCTGGCAGGGAGACTTGGGGTTCAGTAATGCATAAAGAACTGCATATTTAGCAATGCTACTTTTTCTCTTTGAAATACCTGTGAGGGTTTGGATCAGATAATCAGCTTTTAAAACCAGTGTGGCACAAGGAACTATTCCAAGTCTCCTGATCTCCTGAGACTATATTTGGGGCCTGATTGGGCAATTTCTTGCTTGCTTTCTTCTCTTTCTCCCCCTCTCTAAATATACATATCCTGACTGACTCCTATGAGATTAATTCAAACAGAGCAACTGCTGGATTAGACCTTAATCCCTTTTCCATCCATTTAAATCGTCCTGAATGCTGAGGGATTGCGGTGTGTTCCAGTGCTGGCCTGACTCATTTTATTCTGGCATTTTGTTGCTGTTTTGCATCTGTTTTCCGTCCAGTTTTTTTTTATTTTTTTCAAATTCTCTGGCTTCAGTTGAATTTGTAACTTGCAATTTTACCAATCTGGTCTGGCAGTGACATCTGTCTTGAGGAGATCACTTTCCCCCCTTCTTGTTCTGCAACAGCCAATTGATTCTTAGGAAACATCCCTCTCCCATCTGCCTGGCTTTGCTCTGCAGCTTCATGCGGTGTGAACTTTGAAAGGATCAGCTCAGATTATCCACATTTACAGCTATTTTTTTCCGGCAGTGCACCCCGACAGCAGTCACTAACTGCCATATACAGTAAGATGACAGCATTGCCCAAAAAGCAGAGGGGTGGGCTACCACG